>NC_056727.1:663685086-663710086 GCF_019279795.1 Protopterus annectens | reverse complement strand
GGACAGTAACATGTTAAGTGAAAGATTTGCTATGGTAGAGTTTTCATTTGAGGCTAGAACAGAAGCAGCTGTTAAAAAGTGATAATTAGCAGAGCATATACAATTTTGCATGTTAACTATAAGAATCAATTGGGGAAGGTTAGAAAATATTGGGAAAAGAGACTGGAAAGGTAATTTACCAAGGAGAAAAATGGAAAGGCATCTGTATGGCTCCCAGGTATGCAAACAAGTCCAGAAGGTTTCAAATTTGTGGTTGGAAGTGTGTGCATGGATATTTATATACCCAAGCAGACTTCAGAGAAAATTTCCTCAGATAGATAGCAAATGCTGGATGTGTGATGGGAAAGGTAAAGGTAATTGTTAGGCTCTTGGATGTAATGAAATGGCAGATTTTAAAAATTCCCTACAGAGCATTTTGTCAGAAATGTTGGAGGAGCAAATTGTTCTAAGGACATGATACTTGAGATAGACGCAGGCTCTGAATTGTCCAGACATAGTAAGACCTTTGTAAGATTACTGCTGCTGGCCGCCAAAATAAAGGAATTACTAGAAATCTAAACCATCTGTAACTGAAATACTGAATATTGTAAAGGCAATCAAAGAAATGGAGGTGGAAGTAATTAAAAAGGAAAGAGCAAATTATGTAGAAGTAAATGGAATCTGTGAGATCAATGCATGCAGAATAATGATCAAAAGAAGGAGTGAGATTTAAGGAATGGAAGGAAGTGGACAATTTATTTAATGTTGCAGTGAATGGTAATTCTTAAAAACAAAACTTGTATACTACATTAGTAGAAAAAATACAATGGATTGTTTTCTTTTATTTTAATGCATGTGTGCCTCTGTCAATATATAATTGTAATTTAGTAGAGATGTTTATAAAATAAACTGGATCAAACTAAATACAAGCACAACTAAGCCAAAAAACTGGCAAAGCCTAACATAAAACATCACACTACTACTATACATAAAAAGTCAGTTGGCATGCTGACATTGGCAGAAGGAAACACAAAAAGACTTAAAGGTACTTCAGAGCTGGAATAACAATGAGCTAAAACCATGATCCTGATCAGCAGACAGCTAATGCAATTGCCACATCTTTATTGAAACCAATGGAAAAATTAAGGCTAGTATGCATAGTAAATGGCACTCCAGTACAGTTCTGCATATAATATACCAAGGAAGAACCATGAATCCAGGACGCTGAATGCTATTAAAACCACTCCATCTTTAATGACAAAAAATGTTTTAGCGCTTTCATCTCTAAAATAGAGACTTCATCAGAAACATTACATCCTATTAGACATCAATCTTTATAGTATACCTAATTAGATGACATCACTAAAACAATTAAGTATTTAAAACATTTAAAGAAGTAAATGACATGAAAACCAACTTGGAATACTTCCACAAAAAGAACAATATAGATGTAAAAAAAACAATGGCTTAATGGGTCCAGTGTAAAATTAATTTATATAGATGCTCCTTATGTCCTAAAATGTAAAAAACATTTAAATATATTCATTGAATACATATATGTGTATAGAAAAGTTTTTTGTACAGATTACAATAAAAATATGTAAATATACACATTTATATGAATAAATATATCTGAAGCAAATCTAAATATGTAAAACTGCTTTTAGTTAAAATTTATAATTAAATAAAACCATAAATGTTGAACTGAAATAATATGTATACTTAAAATATTGTGAAAAATAGATTATATTAAATATAAATCCTATAAATTATTTGATCTTTCTACTAAGAAAGGAAGCAAGGAGACTGTTTCATTAAGACCAGGGGGGTACATAGAAGCCAGTCTGAACTGCCACTGGCTTTCTTTCTTTTTCAATACATTCTTCCAGTCTCCTCCCCTGGTATCAACTTTAACCATATCAAGTATACCGAACACAAATTTATCAACTCCATCACATATTGCACTATGTTTGTAAAGTGCATTAGTATTTTTACAACATCTCATTTCATAAAGATGTTCATATATTCTATTCTTTAAAAGGCGTTCTGTCTTCCCAACATAGAAATATTTGCATGTATTACATATAGCAACAGTTCTGCATATACCAATAAGCTGCATTTCTCTGAAATGCCATTTACTGATTCTAGTCATTTACATTCCCAAAAGGGCAACATCTCATGGCTTGGGAACTTGCATTACTATAAATCACTCCATTCTGCAGCTGGAATAGCTACAAAGCAGGGCAAGAATGCCAGGCACACTTACATCTTTGGATCTCTGCCATACCTAGTGCTTGTCTAGTTTGGGCATCTATGAATCAGATACTTTACAAATCCTTTGCCTGGGCAACATGCCAGGATAGTCATTTACACAGACCTCTCTTATGGCTACCATATTGGCGTGTGATACTCTGAACCTCAATGTCTAAAGTGTATGTTTTCAGTTGTAGGCAGCAAGGAGGAGCTGTGAATTGGAATGGTCTTGCAAAGTATGCAAGACATGTGCTCATATTCCATACTTCCAACCACTATGATTACCTGCTTAATTCTGACCTAAAAATGGAAAGAAGGAATGAATAGAAAGGTTGAGATCTGGTTTGAGTAAGAAATGAAATATCTTATATTACAGGACTGGGATTATGGCCTGGTTTGAGTAATAAATTAAATGTATTGCATGGTGAGATTGCAGAACTCAGTTTGGGACTTGTAGCTTTACTAGTTTTTCTAGAAAGCATTCCTTAAAACTATAGTACACACAATGTCTACACTTTTTCTACATGTCTGTCTACCTATAGCAGTATCTGTCTGTCTGTAGTAGTACTTCAGATCACTGAATGTGAAGCTTATCAATGGGTGGTAAGCTGTTCAGATCTGTCAGCATCATACTTTATTGATCTGTGGTTGTAGTCAGTACTCAGCATGTTATCAGGGGCAAGGGTGGTAGGTTAGAAGGTTAGTAATATTTTTTTACTGTAGAAATTGAGATTGGTTTGAGTGCAAATATTTCTGAGGCTAACAAGGGAGTTGAGGAACATTTGTCTGCCTGTGCTAAGTGTTTAATAAGAGAGGTTATAGTCTATATGGAGTGGGTATTGAATTCACTGGCTATGCTGTCAGTTTGGTTAGATGAAGTAGGTATAGAATGTGTTGATGATTGTAGTCCAAAAAGCTTTGAGGGTATTATTTACTGCCTGTATATAAATGTAGAAGTTTTTTCTTTTATTAGTTTTGACTTGATTTTTAGTGGAGTTTATGAGATGTTTTAGTGTTGATAGGTAGCTATGGTTTTAACTTGCTTCCATTTATTCAAGGCTGTATTTTTCTTTTTTTCATGAGCAATTTAATACTTTTTGTGAACCAGAGTGCTGGGTTCGATTTAATTCTTTTGTTTCTTAGTGGGGCTAGTTTTGTTTACTATGTTAAGGAAAACTGAGTTGAACAGAGCTACAGCTTCTGTAAGTGGAAGGGTTTGAGGCACTCACCAGTTGACTGATTTTAGTTCTACAATGAATTTCTCCTTACTAAAGGAGGAGAGGTTACGAGCAACATTGTACTTGTGCTGCTTTTGGTTTGGTTTATGGTGCCTTATTGTAAAGATGGGTATATGATCACTTAAGGTATCGGATGAGGAACCTGTAGAAAGGATTTTGCATGGGATGTTAGAGAAATCTAGTCAAATGTAGAGGCTGTGCTACAGTTTTTGCTGTAGCCTGTGGGAGAGTAAATAAGCTAAGTGGGAGTGTTACTGTCAGTAGTTTGCTAATCAGTATTCAGGTTTCCTAAACGATTGTCTCAACTGAGCTGTTGCTTGATGCCCAAGAGAAAAAAATCTTCAAGAGTATGTTATTTCCTGGGTGAAAGTAAACTCCTATAATGCAAAGTCTTTTATGAACATTAATTTGCAAGGATGATATAATTATTTCAGCAATGAATAGTGGGGGTAGGCCTATAACCTAGAGAAGTTTAAAACGTTCTTATAGATTATGGCCACCTCATCTGCCTTTTTTGGATTCTGTTCATTCATAAGGGGTTATATCCCTGTGAAGATTTCTTCATCTTTTATTTCTTGTTGAAGACAAGTTTCTGTGGCCATTAGTATTTATGGGGAGTGTTAGTTTACCCAGGTAAGTACATCTGTAAGTTTGTTTCTTATACTTCTAAGGTTAGCTCTGTATAGGTAGAGACCATATGGCTTTGAGGGATGACTGTTTTGTGATTTGCCAGACTGGTTATTTTGTTGAGAGGTTGCATGACTTGGGTTAGGATAGATGTCACCACATGTTTTCAAGTGTAGCAGGGAGTATATATGAGGGTGTTTGAATGTTAGCTTTGGTCTAGGGAAAGGCTTGTTGACTGTGTTATTGTGTGTGGAATACTTTATTTTAAAGAGATGGACAGTAGCAGAGGAGAAGAGACTAAGGACTGTTAATAGTTGGAGATGTGTAGTGTTTGGGAGATGATTGGCATGGATATGATGATTTGTATATAGGCGTAGGTGTTGGTAAGATTTAAGGTAGGCATCAGTTATGACAGATAATAGTACAATTCTGTAGACTAGTAGCATTGTAGATGTGGACTAATTAAAACAAAATTGAAGGAGATGAGAGAAGAGTGAATGTGAAGAGTAAAAAGAAAGTAGATGTTAAAACTAGGGAGTAGTTAGAAAGGGGTGATGTGAAGGTAAGAGAAAAATATTCAGACCAGGGAGTAGATTGATGGTATACATATATATATATATATATATATATATATATATATATATAATATATATACACACGCACACACACACACACACACACACACACACACACACACACACACACACACACACACACATACAAACACATATGGCTACACATAGACTACTAAACAGAAGTAAGCCTCTAGCATGAATACAGACTCATAAAACAGGATCAAACTGCTGAACTGCATGAGAAGCTTTTAGATAAAACTAGGAAATTGTTAAACCCTTGTTCCCTTAAAGCAATGAAAAACAAAAACCAGGAGGTGAAGCAGTCACAAATAGCACCAAAACTCCAGATCCAATGAATAGTTGAACGCAGCTTTATTTAAAATCAAGTAGCGTTTTCGCTGCTGTAACTACTGCAGCTTCTTTAGAACAAACATAAAAGTAAAACTAGCGCCAAAATTTAAATAATGATTCAGAGGTGTGGCCAACAACATCACTTCCTCAAGAGCGCTAAATACTTAAAATTTAACAATCGCTGAAAAAGTGTGAACAAAACATAATATTTGCATCAACATATCTCTGTGTCATAAAGACACTGTCACGACAATGATATTGGTAAAATCCACCTCAAAAAATAGGGTATTACATGCAAAATATAAATAATCTAACCTACAAATATTTCAAAGTAGGTTTTTTTGTATTTATTATATTTATAATTAAGAGGCTAATTATTACAGCAAATGTGACATTAAATTAAAACAAACTTTTAAAATGTTAATAATAATATGAAATATAGAAGGTATTATTGAAGAATGCCTGTCTCATATATCTATCTCATATAACTCTTTAACTTGAGAACCGCTGAAATGTTGCAGTTCTCATTAAGCCCTGGGACATTGAATGCATCAAGTCTTATTTGCCATTCCAGTTCACGAATTTCTAACATCAATGTAAGCGGGCCACATCTGATGTTAGGAGGCAGGTGATCAATGGCCATAAAATGAAATTTATGGCCAGGGTTGCGGGAAATGTGCTTAGATAAAGCACTGTCCATTTTGCCAGTTCTAATTGCATAAATGTGCTGGTAGATCCGCTCACGGAATTTCCGGTCGGTTTTACCTATATAGAATCCGGGACAACAATCACAAAAAGATGCATACACTACTGATCTGGTCTTGCAATTAATTTTATGATGAATAGTGTATCTTTTGTCTCTAATAATGAATGTTTCACTTGTTTTTACTAGTCCACACCAATTAAATGAACCACAAATAAAGGAGCCCTTATGTCTAGTAAAAGAATTGGAAGAATAGTTCTTTTGTAATATCTCTTTTATATTACATTTGCTGTAATAATTAGACTCTTAATTATAAATATAATAAATACAAAAAAACCTACTTTGAAATATTTGTAGGTTAGATTATTTATATTTTGCATGTAATACCCTATTTTTTGAGGTGAATTTACCAATATCATTGTCGTGACAGTGTCTTTATGACACAAAGATATGTTGATGCAAATATTATATATTATGTTTTGTTCATACTTTTTCAGCGATTGTTAAATTTTAAGTATTTAGCGCTCTTGAGGAAGTGATGTAGTTGGCCACACCTCTGAATCATTATTTAAATTTTGGCGCTAGTTTTACTTTTATGTTTGTTCTGAAGAAGCTGCAGTAGTTACAGCAGCAAAAACGCTACTTGATTTTAAATAAAGCTGCGTTCAACTATTCATTGGATTTGGAGTTTTGGTGCTATTTGTGACTGCTTCACCTCCTGGTTTTTGTTTTTCGTTGTTTGGATTTACCTTCACCAGTTTGACTTGTGTACATGGCTACAGGTGGTCCTAGTAGTCCCAGCACCCCGAACATCTTTGGAACTGACGATTCCATGACAGCTTCAGCTGACTTAGATGTCCGAGCATTATTGCTCGTTTTATCGCAAAGGATGGATTCCTTGCACTCATGTATGGACTGTATTGAAAACGCGAATAACCCCAGGGCTCAGTTTAACATGCAACCAGCCCAACGGAATTCGCAACCTGGCACGAATGTGCTTCCTGCATCAACGGTTTCGTTAGGTGATAGATCTATACCTAACGCTCAATGTACACAACCTTTGCTTACTCATATTGTGGATAATGTCCCCGTTAGATCTGTTGACCCTCGGCTTATCGGAGTTCCCTTGATTACAGAGTGGATCAGTAATTTGGAACCTTTTGCCTTTACACAAAGTGTTTCCACGGAGCGACCGGCTATGGGTACAACTGATGAATTTACAGATACCATCATGAATAATTTGAAATTATTGGATTCAAAATTATTGAAACTGAAAAAGTTACAATTGGAAGTTTCTTACGTCCAACAATGTGTAAATGAAAATATTATTCCGAAGAGTTTACGCAGTGCATTTGCACCTTCAGGTCTCGTCCTAGACCCTGCTTTTTTCTCTGACTTAAATGCCTTGTTTCAACAACAGGACTTACAGCTGTTAGAACTATTGATCAAACATTATAAAGTTAACATTGATAAACTTACTGGCGAGATTAATATACTGGATGAATCTATTAAAACTGACATTGATTTCTTGCATTATAAATACGATTACAATCGCATTTTTAACAGCATTGACTCTTTAATGCTGAAATTAAAACAAAATAAAACTAAGAAACTGTTAAGGGATAGAACAGCATATCAACAACGTCAAGCTTACCCTAAACTACAAGCTTCTAATTCATGAGAGGCTTCTTCTCGAAGGTCTGTAGGTGACCCCCTAGTTGGTAATGATCAGATGGTACTTCCCGATGATGACACCATAGGGGAAGACATCCAAGATGGTTCAAGTAATGGGCCGAGACGCAGTAAAAGAATAAAAGAAAAAAATTCTAATAATGGTGCGAATGGCTACCCGAACAATTCATTTAAGCACAATAGATCAAGAAAAAACAGTAATAATTTTTTAGGACCACAACCACAGAGGTACCACCAGAACAAGAAGAGAGTGTGGAATGTGTAAATACTTCGCACTCATCCGAAGTGATTCGTTCACCCAACTCTTCTAGTTTTGTTGAGGCTACCCGAGAGGATTACCCGCGAATCTTGTCCAACATGAAAGGTGACTTTAAAATTTATAATTTTTCGGAAACAACTTTAGATTCAGACCTGATTGAGTTGTTGAGCCTTGGGAATACCTTCATCCCGAGCAGGCACTGTAATTTGACTGAAACTATTGTGGACTTGAAATGCTTTGTCAGGAAACTCAATCTAGACCTTCTTTATAGTAATGATAGCAATGTTCCCTATGTTGGTCTAAAACTGTCCAGTGTATTTAACCCTCCCCTCCACACTGGGTTACTCACCTTTGAAAAAGCATGTGAAGTTGACCTGAGACATCTCTTTAGTCCTGGTAGATGTAATAATAATGGCTTATGTTTAACATAACCAAGGATCAAAGATTAGCTTTGAATCACCTTAGCCAGTTACCTGTCTGAGTCATTAAGCCTGACAAAGTGGGTGGATTGGTCATTCTTGATAACTTTGCTTATGTTGAAAAAATGTTGATTGTGTTAGACTCTCTGGCGTATAGCCTATCTTCTCTCAATGAGATGAATGTTACCTATAACAGAAATAGAGGTTACTATAGGGACCTGTTTCTGGCAGGTAAAATAGATATGGACACGTATAATTTCATAGACATTTCATTTCCGAAAGTTCCAGTCATGTTCGGGATCCCTAAGATCCATAAAGATCTAAAGAATCCCCCGATGAGAGCCTTGGTTGATGGTAGGTCTTCAATGACCCATCCTTGTGCTAGACTGATCGACAATATTCTTGCTAAATATATCACATTGATTCCTGTGGTATGCAAGGGCTCTTGGTCCTTCTTGAGTAGCATCAATAATATTGATTTTGATTCAATGAATAATTTTTTAACCATCGACGTGGTAGACCTCTACACTTCCATCCCACACCTGGAAGCCATTGAGTGGATAGGGTTATTGTTGAAGGACCTTGGGGCTTCACAGATCGACATTGAATTAGTGACAGAATTACTAGACATAGTTCTAAGTTCCAACTTTTTCATTTTTGATAAAAAATATTACCTCCAAAAACAAGGGGTTGCCATGGGTTCGCCCTGTGGCGCAAGTGTTGCAAATTTCTTCATGGCTTTTTGGGAAAAGAGGTTTATCTTAGACCATCCAGAATTTAAACACCATCTTATTTTTTACACAAGGTTTCTTGATGATATTTTTATATTGTTTCGTGCCGACGCCTTAGAGGCTGAAACCTTGGTCAGATATATAAATCAAACTACCTCTTTCCTAAAATTTACATACCACTTTTCCACTGATGAGATCGAATATTTGGATGTTAAATTAGTTAAAGATTTAACACAAGAGAAGTTATTTTCATCGGTTTTTAGAAAACCAACTTATTGTAATTCTTTATTACATTTTTCCAGCTCCCACCCGTACAAACAAAAACGTTCAATTATTAAAGGACAGGTGGTTAGAGCGGTGCGAATGTGCAGCACATATAACGCCTTCCAAAAGGAATGTAATTTCCTGAGAAGTTTATTTACCAACAGGGGGTACCCAGTAGCCCTTGTTGATACGATCATTGAAGAAGTAGACTTTAAAAGATCTACTGGCTTCTATAGGCCACTCTTGGACGAAAACACACAAATGAATACACCCAGTATGCTTCTTGATGGCGTAGGTGGTGGGAATGAGACAGAAATGTATAATATTTTAGATTTAAAAACGGAGAACTATAAGAAGACGAAATTCTCAACTAATTTTATCACGACCTTTAATATTGAGTCTAAACTGATTTGGACTTCAATCTGTAAGAACTGGCACTTCATCAGCAGTGACTCTTTCCTATTGGACAAATTGGGTGTTTGTCCAAGAGTGGTTTATAGAAGGGGTTCTACTATAAAAGAGATATTACAAAAGAACTATTCTTCCAATTCTTTTACTAGACATAAGGGCTCCTTTATTTGTGGTTCATGTAATTGGTGTGGACTAGTAAAAACAGGTGAAACATTCATTATTAGAGACAAAAGATACACTATTCATCATAAAATTAATTGCGAGACCAGATCAGTAGTGTATGCAGCTTTTTGTGATTGTTGTCCCGGATTCTATATAGGTAAAACCGACCGGAAATTCCGTGAGCGGATCTACCAGCACATTTATGCAATTAGAACTGGCAAAATGGACAGTGCTTTATCTAAGCACATTTCCCGCAACCCTGGCCATAAATTTCATTTTATGGCCATTGATCACCTGCCTCCTAACATCAGAGGTGGCCTGCTTACATTGATGTTAGAAATTCGTGAACTGGAATGGCAAATAAGACTTGATGCATTCAATGTCCCAGGGCTTAATGAGAACTGCAACATTTTAGCGGTTCTCAAGTTAAAGAGTTATATGAGATAGATATATGAGACAGGCATTCTTCAATAATACCTTCTATATTTCATATTATTATTATTAACATTTTAAAAGTTTGTTTTAATTTAATGTCACATTTGCTGTAATAATTAGCCTCTTAATTATAAATATAATAAATACAAAAAAACCTACTTTGAAATATTTGTAGGTTAGATTATTTATATTTTGCATGTAATACCCTATTTTTTGAGGTGGTTACCAATATCATTGTCGTGACAGTGTCTTTATGACAGAGATATGTTGATGCAAATATTATGTTTTGTTCATACTTTTTTAGCGATTGTTAAATTTTAAGTATTTAGCGCTCTTGAGGAAGTGATGTTGTTGGCCGCACCTCTGAATCATTATTTAAATTTTGGCGCTAGTTTTACTTTTATGTTTGTTCTGAAGAAGCTGCAGTAGTTACAACAGCGAAAACGCTACTTGATTTTAAATAAAGCTGCGTTCAACTATTCATTGGATTTGGAGTTTTGGTGCTATTTGCGACTGCTTCACCTCCTGGTTTTTGTTTTTCGTTGTTTGGATTTACCTTCACCAGTTTGACTTGTGTACATGGCTACAGGTGGTCCTAGTAGTCCCAGCACCCCGAACATCTTTGGAACTGACGATTCCATGACAGCTTCAGCTGACTTAGATGTCCGAGCATTATTGCTCGTTTTATCGCAAAGGATGGATTCCTTGCACTCATGTATGGACTGTATTGAAAACGCGAATAACCCCAGGGCTCAGTTTAACATGCAACCAGCCCAACAGAATTCGCAACCTGGCACGAATGTGCTTCCTGCATCAACGGTTTCATTAGGTGATAGATCTATACCTAACGCTCAATGTACACAACCTTTGCTTACTCATATTGTGGATAATGTCCCCGTTAGATCTGTTGACCCTCGGCTTATCGGAGTTCCCTTGATTACAGAGTGGATCAGTAATTTGGAACCTTTTGCCTTTACACAAAGTGTTTCCACGGAGCGACCGGCTATGGGTACAACTGATGAATTTACAGATACCATCATGAATAATTTGAAATTATTGGATTCAAAATTATTGAAACTGAAAAAGTTACAATTGGAAGTTTCTTACGTCCAACAATGTGTAAATGAAAATATTATTCCGAAGAGTTTACGCAGTGCATTTGCACCTTCAGGTCTCGTCCTAGACCCTGCTTTTTTCTCTGACTTAAATGCCTTGTTTCAACAACAGGACTTACAGCTGTTAGAACTATTGATCAAACATTATAAAGTTAACATTGATAAACTTACTGGCGAGATTAATATACTGGATGAATCTATTAAAACTGACATTGATTTCTTGCATTATAAATACGATTACAATCGCATTTTTAACAGCATTGACTCTTTAATGCTGAAATTAAAACAAAATAAAACTAAGAAACTGTTAAGGGATAGAACAGCATATCAACAACGTCAAGCTTACCCTAAACTACAAGCTTCTAATTCATGAGAGGCTTCTTCTCGAAGGTCTGTAGGTGACCCCCTAGTTGGTAATGATCAGATGGTACTTCCCGATGATGACACCATAGGGGAAGACATCCAAGATGGTTCAAGTAATGGGCCGAGACGCAGTAAAAGAATAAAAGAAAAAAATTCTAATAATGGTGCGAATGGCTACCCGAACAATTCATTTAAGCACAATAGATCAAGAAAAAACAGTAATAATTTTTTAGGACCACAACCACAGAGGTACCACCAGAACAAGAAGAGAGTGTGGAATGTGTAAATACTTCGCACTCATCCGAAGTGATTCGTTCACCCAACTCTTCTAGTTTTGTTGAGGCTACCCGAGAGGATTACCCGCGAATCTTGTCCAACATGAAAGGTGACTTTAAAATTTATAATTTTTCGGAAACAACTTTAGATTCAGACCTGATTGAGTTGTTGAGCCTTGGGAATACCTTCATCCCGAGCAGGCACTGTAATTTGACTGAAACTATTGTGGACTTGAAATGCTTTGTCAGGAAACTCAATCTAGACCTTCTTTATAGTAATGATAGCAATGTTCCCTATGTTGGTCTAAAACTGTCCAGTGTATTTAACCCTCCCCTCCACACTGGGTTACTCACCTTTGAAAAAGCATGTGAAGTTGACCTGAGACATCTCTTTAGTCCTGGTAGATGTAATAATAATTCGCTTATGTTTAACATAACCAAGGATCAAAGATTAGCTTTGAATCACCTTAGCCAGTTACCTGTCTGAGTCATTAAGCCTGACAAAGTGGGTGGATTGGTCATTCTTGATAACTTTGCTTATGTTGAAAAAATGTTGATTGTGTTAGACTCTCTGGCGTATAGCCTATCTTCTCTCAATGAGATGAATGTTACCTATAACAGAAATAGAGGTTACTATAGGGACCTGTTTCTGGCAGGTAAAATAGATATGGACACGTATAATTTCATAGACATTTCATTTCCGAAAGTTCCAGTCATGTTCGGGATCCCTAAGATCCATAAAGATCTAAAGAATCCCCCGATGAGAGCCTTGGTTGATGGTAGGTCTTCAATGACCCATCCTTGTGCTAGACTGATCGACAATATTCTTGCTAAATATATCACATTGATTCCTGTGGTATGCAAGGACTCTTGGTCCTTCTTGAGTAGCATCAATAATATTGATTTTGATTCAATGAATAATTTTTTAACCATCGACGTGGTAGACCTCTACACTTCCATCCCACACCTGGAAGCCATTGAGTGGATAGGGTTATTGTTGAAGGACCTTGGGGCTTCACAGATCGACATTGAATTAGTGACAGAATTACTAGACATAGTTCTAAGTTCCAACTTTTTCATTTTTGATAAAAAATATTACCTCCAAAAACAAGGGGTTGCCATGGGTTCGCCCTGTGGCAAGTGTTCGCGAATTTCTTCATGGCTTTTTGGGAAAAGAGGTTTATCTTAGACCATCCAGAATTTAAACACCATCTTATTTTTTACACAAGGTTTCTTGATGATATTTTTATATTGTTTCGTGCCGACGCCTTAGAGGCTGAAACCTTGGTCAGATATATAAATCAAACTACCTCTTTCCTAAAATTTACATACCACTTTTCCACTGATGAGATCGAATATTTGGATGTTAAATTAGTTAAAGATTTAACACAAGAGAAGTTATTTTCATCGGTTTTTAGAAAACCAACTTATTGTAATTCTTTATTACATTTTTCCAGCTCCCACCCGTACAAACAAAAACGTTCAATTATTAAAGGACAGGTGGTTAGAGCGGTGCGAATGTGCAGCACATATAACGCCTTCCAAAAGGAATGTAATTTCCTGAGAAGTTTATTTACCAACAGGGGGTACCCAGTAGCCCTTGTTGATACGATCATTGAAGAAGTAGACTTTAAAAGATCTACTGGCTTCTATAGGCCACTCTTGGACGAAAACACACAAATGAATACACCCAGTATGCTTCTTGATGGCGTAGGTGGTGGGAATGAGACAGAAATGTATAATATTTTAGATTTAAAAACGGAGAACTATAAGAAGACGAAATTCTCAACTAATTTTATCACGACCTTTAATATTGAGTCTAAACTGATTTGGACTTCAATCTGTAAGAACTGGCACTTCATCAGCAGTGACTCTTTCCTATTGGACAAATTGGGTGTTTGTCCAAGAGTGGTTTATAGAAGGGTTCTCCTATAAAAGAGATATTACAAAAGAACTATTCTTCCAATTCTTTTACTAGACATAAGGGCTCCTTTATTTGTGGTTCATGTAATTGGTGTGGACTAGTAAAAACAGGTGAAACATTCATTATTAGAGACAAAAGATACACTATTCATCATAAAATTAATTGCGAGACCAGATCAGTAGTGTATGCAGCTTTTTGTGATTGTTGTCCCGGATTCTATATAGGTAAAACCGACCGGAAATTCCGTGAGCGGATCTACCAGCACATTTATGCAATTAGAACTGGCAAAATGGACAGTGCTTTATCTAAGCACATTTCCATAACCCTGGCCATAAATTTCATTTTATGGCCATTGATCACCTGCCTCCTAACATCAGAGGTGGCCTGCTTACATTGATGTTAGAAATTCGTGAACTGGAATGGCAAATAAGACTTGATGCATTCAATGTCCCAGGGCTTAATGAGAACTGCAACATTTTAGCGGTTCTCAAGTTAAAGAGTTATATGAGATAGATATATGAGACAGGCATTCTTCAATAATACCTTCTATATTTCATATTATTATTATTAACATTTTAAAAGTTTGTTTTAATTTAATGTCACATTTGCTGTAATAATTAGCCTCTTAATTATAAATATAATAAATACAAAAAAACCTACTTTGAAATATTTGTAGGTTAGATTATTTATATTTTGCATGTAATACCCTATTTTTTGAGGTGGTTACCAATATCATTGTCGTGACAGTGTCTTTATGACACAGAGATATGTTGATGCAAATATTATGTTTTGTTCATACTTTTTTAGCGATTGTTAAATTTTAAGTATTTAGCGCTCTTGAGGAAGTGATGTTGTTGGCCGCACCTCTGAATCATTATTTAAATTTTGGCACTAGTTTTACTTTTATGTTTGTTCTGAAGAAGCTGCAGTAGTTACAACAGCGAAAACGCTACTTGATTTTAAATAAAGCTGCGTTCAACTATTCATTGGATTTGGAGTTTTGGTGCTATTTGCGACTGCTTCACCTCCTGGTTTTTGTTTTTCGTTGTTTGGATTTACCTTCACCAGTTTGACTTGTTCCCTTAAAGGGATTTTCTCTGGTCAAAGGATTCATTGTGGTAGTAAAAGGGTTACCTGTGTAAGAGAAAAATTAAGGAAGTCAATTGGAATGTAGGGGAAGGGTAGAATAGGAAAAAGAGGGTGGTTTAGCTTAAGTTCTGGATTGTTAGAGATGTGAGGAAATGTGGGTTATGTGTGTGACATTATGAGGTGTGGGAAATAAGTGGAGGCCTGGGTGGAGGCCAGGTTCTTTAACTGTAATGAAAACTGGGGGTGGCTGGAGGATTGGGGTGGGGGAGCATAGCAGGCGACAGCTCCCATGCCAGCAGGGGTTAATAAATGTGAATGTGCTCAGTGTGAAGACTGAAGCTTTGAGTTTTCACACAGGTAACAGTTATACATGTTTCTTTTGCCTTTAAAATGTGTTTAAAATAAAAGTCACTGCTTTACAAAATGCTTCTTAAAACAGAGTAGATTTTTATTTCTGCAACAAGAGAAAGGCACTGCAATTTAAATTGTAAAGCTGTATTAATATCTCAGTTTACTGTGGGGCTGGATCATGGATTACACATAGGTGATGTGGAAGGAATTAAAAGGCTAGCCATTCTGGAAGCAAGCATGCAGGAGGTAATCATTGATGGAGGCAAGTTGGATCATGGATGCACATAGGTAATGTGGTAGGAATTAAAGGCTAGACGTTCTAGAAGTAAGCATGCAGGACTCTGTCCCTGTATGTAACACTACAGAACACACGTTTATACTTGGTGTTTTACAGTTATGTGCTTCTCACATATGATTTTCACATGCTCTGCCTCTACTGAAGCACTTGGTAAGTTAAGATATGGGAGGTGTGTGGAATTAAATGAGTCCACTTTCCTTTCAGCTGTGTATGAGAGGTCCCACTTACAGTAGTGAGAGAGCTAGTCTGGGCAAACCAATAGTAATAACCATGACAGTACAGTGAAAAACAGAGGTAGCAGGCACATATATATATGCATACATATGTGTGTGTGTGTATATATATATATATATATATATATATATATATATATATATATATATATATATATATATATAGACATAGATATATTTGTGTGTGTGTGTGTGTGTGTATATATATATATATATATATATATATATATATATATGTGTGTGTGTGTGTGTGTGTGTGTGTGTGTGTGTGTGTAATATGTATATATATATATATATATATATATATATATATATACACACATATATATATATATATATATATATATATATATGTGTGTGTGTGTGTGTGTGTGTGTGTGTGCATGGCAACACACAGACATATGATTACTGACCGACTGTTAAAATAGGACCACCTTGCTGAGCTGCATAAGAAGCTTTCAGACAAAACTAAGGAACTGTTAAACCCTTGTTCCCATACAGAGATTTGCTCTGGTCAAAGAGTTCATTGTGGCAGTAAAGGGGTTGCATTTAGAGAGTGATAAAAACTCTTTTGTCTCTACAAGGATTTGTTTGGAAAAGAATAACTATGACAAGGGGTTTAGAAGCAAGTGCAGCTTTTTTGATAAAGGCAAAACCTTTGTTTACTGAGCTGTAGATGCTAATTTCTATGCAAAAATGAAACAAAGCCTTTGTAAACTAAGATATGTAGCTAAAAGAACTAGCCCCTAAAGGAATTGGCTTGAAAAGTGCCCTGCTGTCTAACAGGGGATTTGCTACAAGCCTAAATGGACCTGGAGGATGGTGATGCATACAACTACCAGAAACAGAAACAGTAACTGATTAGGGCAGAAGCTTCAACTGACATTCATTAAGTTTTACAACTTGACTTTCAGTACAGATAGACCAGTAAGATTACAAATGGCTGACTTAATACATATTT
The DNA here is from genome assembly GCF_019279795.1 of Protopterus annectens. NCBI lineage: Eukaryota > Metazoa > Chordata > Ceratodontiformes > Protopteridae > Protopterus > Protopterus annectens. Next base: position 663,693,378 of record NC_056727.1, on the reverse strand, counting down.
CAGACTGTGGGTAAATATTTATATAAACAAGTAAATTCTAAAAATCTTTGCCGCAGTTAAGTTTTAAAAAGGGGTCCCTAGCAACTTAAGAAAGTATTTCAGAGTAATCATAAATCATCTGAACAGCTAGTTGTTGTAGTAGAACATTGGTTATTATCAGAAACTGCAAACCCTAACTGAGACCTACTTGCACCAAAGGCTGATAATATGTATTTAATTAAGTATGTTTTTTTGCCTGCACATAGAGCAAAAAATGCAGTTTAACTTGTTTGCAAAATGGCACATGGCAAAATACTTCACAGATGCTGACAGCAGTATTATGCTATATAAACTGTTAATGCATTTGAACAACCTGTGCCTGAATATTGCCTTAAAAAATGCTATTTATTTTAGTTGGTCTTTTTACTGGTACAGCTCCTGTAAGAAACCCAGTATTTTTCTAATATTGAAAGTCACCCTTCAGGGACTGCTCTTTTTAACTGTTCCTAGGTTCATAGGAAATTACTAGGCTAGTAGCCCTAGAGCCTTTAAAAGCCTAGCCATGATAATCCCAAGTATCTCCATTTGTTCTTTTTGGGTAGTTCGCAGAACAAATTTATGAACAGATAGATCTGTGATCAGCACCAGCTACCCCTGTCCATGAGCCATTTGACTTGCAGATGTGCAACATTTCCATCAGGGCAGGGTCAGAGATTGCCGTATACGCCAGGCATGAGTCACCTCTCATCAGCCCATACGATACAGAATAAAGCGACAGGGCTTTCAGCCTGACCACGAAGAATATCATTTGCTGTCCCTGTAGTTTCTTAGTGAGAAACCTCTGAGGTCTCTCCAGCTGCTGCAGATGTCTGGTGAGGTACCTGCTAAAGGGTGCATTGTTAGTGGTCTGATGAGGGTCTAGTACATTGGAGTTATAATGTCCATTGACCTGGAAGCTATACCCTTGCTTATGAAATATGCCACATAGAAGGCTTTCCTTACCACTGTGGAACTTGGTAGTCAAAGTTCAGATTGCTATCAACCTGTGTTCCCAAGTGTTATGCCAGTGGGTTGTAACTCAGGGGAGTACAGTCAATACTGTAATCTGTAGGGAATTCCATTTTGCGAAAGGGAATAATAATGCATTTTTTTTGCATATAAGTTTAGACCATGGCTTTGACATAAATTGTTCATTTGTGTTAGCCCTTCTTGTAATGAGTTGACATCACTGCAGGACTCCGTGTTTGCTTCTGGTTTCCAATCATCAGTGAACATGGTGAGCCAGAAATCGTCTACTTTGGCCTGGACTTCTGAGAAATAGAAACCAAACAGAAAGGGGCCCAGCACAGACCCCTGTGGTACTCTACTGGTGATGGGTCTTCTGGTGAAGGTGGAGTCACCAATTAGCTATGGTTAATTTTGGGGCTATTTTAGAGAAAAAAATGTACTGCTTGTGTAAACTTTGTGTATTCTTAAAAAAGATTTGTATCAGTAAGTGTTTTATTTGGATAGGACATTAGCAGCCTCCAAACACTTGATCTCACACAGTTTGGCTTCATCAAGGGGAGGTCATGTCTGCTAAATTTGGTTGACTTCCCTGAGACAGTCACCAAAGTCATGTACGAGGGGAAGATGGTGCACACCACTTACCTTGACCTGGCCAAACCTTTGACACTATTTCCCACTTGGAGATAATAGATAAACTCTCTCAACTAGGCATCAATCTATATGCGACTGATGGGCAGCAAACTGGCTCACTGATAGAACCCACATAATCACAATAGGAGAAGCCACCTCAAGCAGTAGACCCGTAATAAGTGGTGTACCCCAGGGTTCGGTCTTGGGGCCACTGGGACTCTGTTATACTTTTCTGAGGTGCAGGACAAAACCAGTGGGCCATGGCTGACCAAGTTTTCAGATGACTGCAAGCTGGGTGCTGTCATCAGTTTCCCTAGTGATGTGGACATCCTTCAAGAGCTCATTCAGACAAATGACTGGCGCCAGAAACATGTCCTCAAGATGAATACCAAAAAATGCATCATCCTCCTTTTTGGGGAGAGTGACGTCCCCACAAATTATTACATTAATAACAACATCCTAAGCATGCAATCAGTCATGAGGGATTTGGGCACCCAGGTTGATAGCAACCTGACTTTTGACCACCACGTTCCTTACATTGTTTGGAAAGCCTTCTACATGGCCCACCTCATAAGTAAGGGTATCTCATCCAGGGACAAGGAGATCATAACATCCCTGTATTCTTCCCTTATAAGGACCACTATTGAGTAAAATGCCCCTTTCAGCATGTACCTTGCAAAGCACATGCAGCAGCTAGAGAGACCACAGAGGTTCCTCACCAGGAGAATCCAGGGCCTTAAACATCTACCATACACAGATAGGCTAAAATCCCTATCCCAGTACTCAGTTTCATAAAGACTTCTCAGAGGTGACTTCTGTCTGGCATACAAGGCGATCATGGACCCCACCTCGATGGGACTCCTGCATATCCACAAGTCAAGCTCCATTTGAGTAACCTGCACGTTCGGCCTCAACCTGGTCTGTGACATCGACAAGACTTGTTGGGGTGACAGCTTTTTGTCCCAGAGACTCCCCCATCTATGTAGTAGACTCCCTGTCCACATCAAGCAGAGTATCTCTTTACCCCTTTTTAAGCGCAACCTGGATAACTGGATGAGAAACAGAAAATATACGCCTGGGATTCCTCCTGTGTCCCTGCTGGACAGAGGCATCAGGTAGTGATTTGCTTAAACATGGGCTAAACTCTTGGTTAGGCTTATAAGGGCCTAAAGGCCAATGGCTTAGTAACTCCTATGCTCCTATGATCCTATGTCAGTGCTTGTTTTAACAGTGTAACAACTCACCTGCCATTTTTTTCTGTTAGACTAAAATTAATGTGAAGGGGTTTTTAACAGGATTTTAGCATGCTGTTTATGCATTACTTTGTTTATGGGGCTGTGAATGTATATGAAGATGTATGTGTGCTGCTTATGAACACTATTTGACAGCTTACTTTCCAACTGATTTGTTCCAGAGAAGCTAGCACATCTGAAGCATCCTCCTCGGTCAAAGCATGGATACTTACCCACTCCTGTTTGTCCAACTTCAACTGTTCCTAGCAAAAAAAAAAAAAAAAACAACTTAAACATCCTTTCCAACTTTGTAGACTCAGTCAATACCTCAGCTGATGGTGGGTGAATCTACAGCGGCGAGCAATCATTCCTCAGACCACTCATTTACCTCTCTTGCTTCCCCTGATATAGTCCTTTCAGCCACCATGAACTAGGGGTCAGCCATGTTCTCTTCAGTTGTTCCAGTGTCCGAACCAATCATGGCAGAACCATTTTTTTCTAAGGCAGGGAGACATGCTGGGAGATGCTGTTTGATGTGGCCAGGAAAAGAGACTTCTTGATGGAGCAGAAGTCCCTTTTGTGAGCTTGTTATCAGTAATAGGTGTAAAGAAAAAACTAACGGTTAAACGTAGTTCATCTGAAGACATGGTGTCTATTAGAAAATATGATTTCCTTACCTTAGCTAAGAAGTAGTTATAGCCTGTTTGTTACTGCTGGTACTCAGAATGCTTTACTTGTAAAAGATGTCAGCAGAATCATTCCTGAGGAAGACATGTTAGCTGATTCTGACATAGTGGGGAATAGGTCTTCTTTTTAGACTCACAAGCCCAATTTTCTAATGTAAAGGAAACTTGGTCCTCACAATCTCCTTCGGATTAATTTTTTTTCTCGGACTATTGCCAGGATGTATGAGGTATATGAGGTCCTTTTATGGGAACAAATGGATGCTCTCCTGGATTGAAGGTATTGTGATATGTTACCAGTAGATATGCCTCATTCTACTCTGTTCCTCCATTAGTTGCAGCCTTAGAGGATTGATTTAATGCTGTCTCTAGCAATACTAACTCTCAGCCTTTGGTTCCCAAAAAAGCAGATAGGCTTTACAAAGTCTCTCAAACTAAAAAACATTTATTTTCCCACCTTAGGTCTTACCCTGCAGCCACATTCACATCTTTGCCAGCTGGGAACAGGCTCTTAATGTCCTCAAATCCTTCCCCTGTGGACAAGGAAGCGATGATTTTGGACAGATTTACTAAGAGAACTTTTTCTTCTTCTACTTTGGCATATAGAATTCTTAATTATCAGATTCATGTGTGGAAGTTTGTACTTTTTTGTACAGTTTGAGAGAATTAGCTATCCCACTTCTCCCTGAAGGTAGTGTTTGTCTGAAGTATGTTATTTCTAACATTTCTCAAGTATCTAAATATTCCTTAAGGAGTGTGGATAATTGTGCAGATACTGTGTCTTGGGCTACTACTACTGCTACAGTTTTGAGATAAGCCTGGGTTTGTAATAAAAAATGTTCTGATGAGGTAATGTTTGGAATCTTAAGCTCAGCTTTATATAAGGATGACCCAGTGTTGTCTATTTTTGTCCATTTCAGACATGGGGTGCTGGATTCAACAGGATTCGACCTCAGCACCGACTTCAAAGCTACTTCTGATCCAGAGCTCTGACTTCTCTCCTATCCAGCAAAGCTACCCAGTGCCAAAACCAGATGCTGGTTGAGCAAAGATAGTCCTGGGTGCTGTAATAATGTAATGTAGATCTAAATAGTCCTAACTAAATATGTGTATGCTGCTAACTGCACAAACTAGCTGCCCAATGAATAGCACAGGACTGAGGTAAAGTTCTGAGGTAGTTTTTATAGGGAAATTTCAACTTCTGGTGATTGCATATATACAAGGTACCAGTAACCACCGCTGCATGAAGAGCAATTTATTGTAAATGCGAGGATTATATACAATAAGAAAAAAAGCAAGTTTTACACTAATGATGCTCTAAAGCCAATCAGGTCAACAAACACAAAGAGCTTTCTACCATCAATTTTTTTTCCAAACACCTTTATTGAATTGTCAGTTGACATAGGCAAATTTACATTCATACCAGCAGCTATTTTGAGCTCAGATAGATGAAATCAGCCCTCTCCTGCACAAGAGTGTAGACTTTGACCGTGTTAATGTAGAATGACTGGTTGGAGCCCAGGTGTTAAGGAACCACAAACATATGCCTAATACTAGTTAAAAATCACTGGATACAATGTATTTAAATGCAGAACAGCAGCTCTTACAGCACTTAAAAAAACTTTTAAAGATGTGCAGAAAACAATAAATACATAATGAAAATAAAGCAAGTGCAAAATGATACCGAATTTTATTTTTCTTGCCAAGGATCCTCTTCAGATGTTTGCAAAATCTCTCAAAGTCTCTGGCATCATTGCCAAACAATGAGCAGTTTTGGATAAATGAGCCAAGACTTGTGCAAAGGCTTATATATGATTGGGAAAAAGCCAGTTTTACACTAACTGTGCTTTAAGGCCAATTGGGTAAGTACACAATGAGAGTTCTACTGGCAATTCCCAGTTCAGATAGATGAAATCAGCCCTCTCCTGCCACTAAAGAGTGCAGACTTTGACCCTGTTAATGTAACATGACTGATTTGGAGCCTAAGTGTTAAGGAATCACAAACAGATGCCTAATACTAGCCAAAAATCACTGGATACAATGTATTTAAATGCAGAACAGCAGCCCTTACAACACTTAGAAAATGCATCTTTTAAACTTTAAAGAAGTACAGAAAACAATAAATAGCACAGACATCTTTCACAGTATAATGTAAACAATTAAAGCAACTGATACTTAATTTTGTGTTGCCGAGGATGGCTTTGGATGTTTGCAAAATCTTTCAAAGTTTCTGGCATCTTCACCAAACATTGAGCAGCTCTGGATAAATGAGCTTGGTTTATTTAGTAGATGTGTCCCCACCACACCAGTCAAGTTTTAATGGCCACACTAAATTCCAGGGACAGTGATATATAGCTTTAAGGAATCAACAGTAATCCAGTCAGTAAGCAGATCAGTTCAATACAGTTCTAACTAGGCCCCTAATCATTAAAGTAGTTTCCCTCTCACTGAAATTATTCCTGACCCAGAGGCCTGTTACGTACTTTTAACAAGTCAGATTAAAGAAACAGAATATTTACTTACAAAGTGTCAAATAATTTACTTACAACAAGCCAGAAATTAACCAAATTAACCAAATGCAAAACAGATTTTAATTTTCTGTTTTGGAGATGGTGCTTAGTTTAGTGATTAGCAGAAGTTCAATCAGAAGCTACATGTCTTTGTTTAGAGCTTAGCAGAAGTGCTGTCACTACACCGATCAAGGCTTAATGGACATCATCTTCAGCCCCCTTTTTTCCATTTTCTACATGGGATTGAGGAATCGTATTAACTATTATCATCTCTCTCAATTCAATGCCACACTTCTGCCTTCTTCGACACTCATGCTTGACTGTCACAGATCTTCTTTCACACAATCCATCCAGCTCTTTGTTGGACATCCTTGTTTCCTCTTACCTTCTTCCTGTCTGTCCCAAATCTCCTTCACCAGATTGTCTTCTGTTTTTTTGCACATGTCCAAACCACCATAATCTGCTCTCTTTGATATTTTCTGCAGTTGGAGCTACTTTGTCTTCTGCTCTTATGTCCTCATTTCTTTGACTGTCCCACAGAGTACATCCTACCACCCTTCTCAGGCACTTCATTTCCATCACCTCTAGCTTCTTCATCTGCTCTGCCTTTAGTTCCCAGGTTTCTGTACCATACAGTAGTACTGGTCACACCACTGTCTTCTACACCTTACTTTTCAGCTTCTTTGGCATTCTTCTGTCATAGACTACACCTGACATTCTATGCCAGTTAACTGCAGCCCTTCTGATTCTAGCTTTGACCTCTTCATTCAGACTTCCCTTCTCCTCAACCACCCTTCCCAGATACTTGAAGCTATTTACCTGTTCAACTATTTTCCCTTCTATCTTAATTCCCAGCTTCTTCTGATTTCCCCAGTTTGCTGCCATTACCACTGTCTTATCTGTGCTTAGTTTCATTCCATGTGCCTTCAGTTTTGCATTCCATTGCTCTATACTTTGCTGGAGTTCTTGCTCAGAGTCTGCCTGTAATGCCACATCATCTGCATACAGTAAATCTGTTTGCTAATGTAGTCTATCACCAGTATGAACAGCAGTGGGTTCAGAGCTGAACCCTCATGTACACCCACTCCCACTGGGAACCCCTCTGTGAGGCCGAACACTGTTCGTACTCGAGTCATTGCGTTCTTGTACATGGCCTGCACTAATTTTTACCAATGTTTCTGGGACTTTGAACCACTGCAGTACTGCCCAGATCAACTTTCTTGGATCCTTGTCATCTGCTTTCTCCTAGTCTAGGAATGCCCAGTTGGACTCTTTCTTCATCTCTAGCTTCTTCTCAACTATCTGTCTCATTGCAAATATTGGGTCAGTTGTGCTGCATCCTGATCTGAATCCAAACTGCCCATCTTCCATCTTACATTCTACTACTCTGCATATCCGTTTATCAATCACCTTCTCTAGAGCTTTCATGCAATGTGATAGGAGTTTGATTCCTCTTTACTGCCCACAGTTGTGGATATGCCCTTTGTTCTTGTACACTGGCATGAGTATGCTTATTCACCAGTCATCTGGGATACACCTTTCTCTCCACACTGCTACCGTTAGGAGCCATTTCTCCCCTATCTCACAAAGCATCTTTATCATATCTGCTGTGACCTCATCTGAGCCTGCTACTTTCCCTGACTTCATTTTCCTTAGTGCTATTCGGCTCCTCTTCTCTCATTGTAGGCTGTTTGTGGGGCAGTACAGCTTCTGTGGGGTTTTCTTCATTCAGAAGCTGCTGGAAATACTTCTTCCATCTGCCTTTAATGGCCTGTGGACTGGTGAGCAGGTTGTTGCTGGCATCCCTTATGAAGGTGTCTGACTATCTTCTTGTTCTTTCTGTCTTTGCCTTGCAACCCAATATAGTTTCTTTGTGCCACCTAGTGAGTCACTTCCAGAAGATGGTAGAGTGCCTCTCTTACCCTATTCTTTACTATTGCAACTCCTTTCTTAGCTTCTTTGTTAGCTTGTTAGCCAGCCAGTATTCCTTCCTAGCCTGGTCGGCCTTTTCTGTCTCCCACTTTTTCCTGCACTCCTTCTTTCTTTTGATGACTTCTTGGACTTCTGCATTCTACCACCAGCTTTCCTTATGTACTTTGCGGCCACGTATCTGTTCTGTAGTTCTTACTCATGCTGTTTTGAGTCACTGCCATTCTTCTTCAACTCTGTCTATTTTCTCTCCTGTCAACTTCCAGTTCTTCGGCCTGGTCTCTGTTGATCTTAGAGCCTTCTCTGACCACTGCTCGCAGC